>NC_045559.1:202755158-202792298 GCF_009819795.1 Aythya fuligula
TTGATCCTACTTTTTTTTTTTTTTTCTTTTTCCTATCTACCAATTCTTCAGCTGCTTTGTTAGTGAAAAGAAAAACAACACGAAAGTTCATTCAGGTCAACCTAAGATACAGTTGCTCCTTTTTGATTTTTTTTCAGTTCAGCTCGTGAATCAAAAAGTGTAATGAAGCCAGAGTCTTGCAAAACTCCTTTAGTAGCATAAACGAATGAATATAATTGAGGTAAGTTAAAACAGTAATGATAGTGCTTCGTATTTGTTTTAATTTTGCAGTGAAGTGAATTCTTATTTTATTTTAAACTTGAGCTAAAATGTGTCCTCAGGCGTGAATTTATGCTGGTTGAAGTCACAGCTTGAATCAGGTCTCTGTGCAAGGATGCTACCCTGAAAATATACAGGGAAAAGAGGGAAATGAAAAGATAATGGAGAAAGCAATGAAGAAAAGCCAGCAGAGCAGAAGTCAATAAGGTGTCCTCTGTGGAATAAATTTTGATTATTAAATTCAACTAAGTGGTGTAAGACTATATCTTATTATACATGGATATAGAGAATGCTTGCTGCTGGAGAGCTGAAGTAGTAATAATAGTGATTTCCTCCTGGAATTTTCTATGCTACTATAGCATAAATATTTTCTTCTAATAATAATAATTAAAAATTCAGCCATCAGATACATATCTTGGCTAGATTTATTTGAAGTGAGGTGATTTAATCACATTCCCATAAGACTAATATGTAATAGAACATTTGAATTGGCATTTAACATTCTGATTTTTAAAAAGATGTTTTAAGAGTCTTGGTTTTTAAGGGAAAGGTGAATAGAACTATTTAGAATATATAGCCTTCAGGTACTTAATTGTTTCTTTGAGTTTCTGTATCTTAAATAGTAAACACAAACAATTCTGAATATTTCAATGAGGATAAGGTAAGTAAAAGGCTAAAACTTACAAAATAATCTGCAAACTAAGAAGGGAAGAAGAAAACATGAGAGCTTGGAGGGTAAAAAAAAAAAAAAAAAAAAAAAAGCCTCATTGTAAGCCTCACTGGTTAAAAAAATTGAATTTTTGTAATTCTCTGGCTATGTTATCAGACAAGGCTTATGCTAATCCTCCCAGAAGGTAGGTGATCTATAGGTATTTAATGTATTCATGAAAGCTGTGCACGGTATTGGCAAAATTCAGAGCCTGGAGTGGGAAGTTCCCGAGTGAGTGTTGCTGAGCCAAGGCCCAGCTGACTTACAAATCCAGTCTGCAGAAATGTGTGCAAAGCAACATCTGTGCTAGGCAACTGTGTTCTGTGTATCAACACATGTCAAAAACCGACCTTTCATTAGTTCCCACCTCAGGCTGTGTTGGATACACGTGGAAATGCATGTCCAAAAACTGGACATGGCTCACAAGGAAACAGGTGAACAACTCTGACATTATTGCTGCCAAGCCTGGCAGGAATTTTATTCCACATGACAGTTCCTAGGGCTGGATTCAAACTCTTTTTGCCCTCTGAAGTATTGATCAGGCAACTCTTTCACCCTGTCTAGCCATTATGGCCAACCTTTCATCAATTTAGGAAGGGGTTGCCTAAAGTTGTCAACTGATGGGATGGCATCTGTTTTAGTTTCTCTGTTCTCAGGCTTGTTGTTTTTTGGTCTTTGCTGTGCATAGGAGGGATGGGACCCTGCATCCAGAAGGCAGGACCCTAGGCTGAGAGTCAGAAAATGGAGGAATTGCTTTGCTTGATTGTAATACTGATCCTTCCAATGCTGTGACCTGTCTGACACCCACCAGATCCTGATCACTCAAAGGCTCTAAGAACTTAAATAATTTATTTTACTCTGATTTCTAAATTACTTTTTATTTGCTTTATTTGTAAGCCAAGAAGCTGAATACTTCTTCTATATACTCAATGAGCGACTGATTACTCCAAGAAGCTGTGAGGTTTTCCAGCTAGAAGTTTATTGAGATAACTGTGCTGAGTCCTGTAACTCTCATATGAATAAACTGTCCTTCTTCCATTGATACCAAGTGTGGTGAATCTGATACAAACCAGCTGGACCTGGTCTTACAGTTTATTTAAGAGTAAACTATCTAAAAATATTGATTTGCACTGTCTGTGCTTCTGCTCTCTGCCTCTGACCCATGGCCTCCTCTTGTGTAAACACACATTCTTTGGTTGGTGAGAAACGTAATGATGGTCTGGTCCATAAGCTGAAATCAGGTTTGTTTAAAGAGCCTCTCCAAGGACACTTCACCCACTGAAAGTCAATGATGATGGTCCTTATAAATCTGATGCTAATAACAACATTGTGACCTGCCTGGCAACGTGGCGGTGCTGACCGAAAATGCACAGACTCAAACATCATGAAGATCATTTTAAAGCATTAATGTGTGTACTCAAAAAGATTTTAAAGTTGAGATTGCAATATAACAGAATTCCTTCTCTTATGCTATAGGTCAGCAGTGGGAGGGGCTCCTCAGCATGGGGGACCAGAGCTCTGCTTGGCCATGCTGTACCTCCTGCAGTGGCATAGATATCCCCAAGAAAAAAAAAAGGATGGCTCTTCCTCTTCAGCCAAAAAACATCCACCTGTGCGAGCCATGCAAAAGACAGGTCTTATCTCTAGAGACAATAGAAGGAAAAGAGCCTGACATTTCAAATCATCACTAAGAATGGACATTGGTGTGTTCTGGGAAAAAATGATAGGAGAGTGCAAATCATCACCAGCAGCTCCCTTGAGAAAGACAGAGAGCACCATTCCTTTTGTGAGTGAGTTATGGGTATTACAGTGAGAAGCACTTCAGGGCAAATTCCATAAAATCCTTAAGTCTCTTTGAAATACCAGGACCTGAGTGCCCTGGTGGAGAGGCTGTTTTTTTGTACCTCTGATCCAGGACATCAGCCTTGCCAAGAGATCCAGACGAGGTCAGGATAACTTCGTGCCACATGGGGAAGAGAACTAATACATGTCCTAAGATGCAGATATTTAGGAATATTTAGGAATTTTATTTTTTTTTTAATTGCTGCCCAGGTGTATCTAGGTCTTCATGAGAGAGTGTGCAGTAGACTGAGGTTGTAGGTGATGGTACTCAATGCTACCAGGGAAGGGAAGAGATCTGGGAGACCCCTTCCCCACAGGAAAGGGATTCCCTCGTTGCAAAAAGTGAGTTTTTTTTGTTTTTGTTTTTTCCAGACAGGATCAAAAATCAATATATGGAATGGGTGAGCACTAGACAGTGGCCCAGTTCTCTCCCACCCTGCAGCCTGGGTTGTGCCTGATAGAAAGGTGATATAAATTGTTCCAGTCCAGCTTGCTTGCATTTCATGCCAGGATATGCCCAAATTTCAATGGTTTCAGAAATAATCAGTCCCTGAGATTTTATTAACAAAGGAATGTATATCAACCTCCTGCAGGAGCTGGTTAATGTAAGCAGCAAGTCCCTTTCTATCTGTGAGCCTGCATCTGCAGCAGATTATCAAAATCACTCCCCAGTTTCTTGAGCAAAAGCACTATGTGATTAATCTAGGCATACAAAACCTAATATACAGGGTGGAAGTCACTGTACAACCTCTGCTTTTAACGATCTTAAGGCAGATCAGATCATTCACCTTCTGGATGTTCCTGTTTCCACTGGCTGTAAAGAAAAGCCAAGGGACACTAGCTCTGACTCTGATGTCTAATTTGGGATGTGCATCCTATAAATAATATCTATATATATATGAATATACATTCTATTAATGGCTCTTTATAAAGATATGGGTTTGAGGATTAATGCCTAAAACCTTTGCACCTTTCTAAAAAGATCTGCTAGGTTAAAATATAAATGAAAGTGAGTGATATGTAAAATTCCCAGAAGTGAAGCAAATTTAAGGGAAATGGCCAGTAAGTGAAATTCTTGGGTTTAAAACTGATTATTAGTAAAGAAGTAAAATTCTGCAACTCTGGGTGGAAATTCAGGTGGTTTCATATGTGAGCTTTAAGCTGACCTGTAAAAAGCAGAGCTAACATCCTTGTAGCCTGCTGCAGAGACGCTGAGATCCTTGTCACTTATTAAAGTTTCATTCCATTCCCCCACGAACAAGGCAATTAATAATTTAGAATACCAATCAATCAGGGGTTAGATGTACTAATCAAACACATTCCAGCTGCTAAGTATTGCTCACTTAAGACATTGATCAGCTGTAGGATGCTCTGTAGACCATTTAGATGAGTATTTTCTGACAATGTGCTTTAAACCCCCTTGAGGTCAAATCTTTGACACCGTCTGCTGGACCATGTGGAAGGTTGAATGCCAGACTGTCTGACAGGCTGTAATTATTTTCTGTCCTGATGCCCTTTCTGCAGTCATTAGGGGATCAAATTTCTGAGAAAGCCAGAAAAGTTCCTTGTACTGCAAGCAGCTAATGGGCTGAAAATGAGTCTCTTTTGTTATGTTGATGATTTGCCACTGGATGTTGTTTGAAGCCCAGAATTGATTATTTAGGGCTAGCTCTATTCCTATCATCTACTGTTGGTCTTTGTGCAGCTCTATGCTTTCTTGCATAGAGCCCGTGTTGAAAGATATATGGTCTGTATTGAAATTCATTTGATCTGCTGGTGGTATCTTCAGGTGCTCTGATACGAATAGATGTCAATGGCGAGCCCCCCAGGAGTGCTGATCCTGGACTTTTCAGCTAGATGCTGAATAAGCGTGATGAAGCCTAGATTTTCTGTCTTTCTGGACAATGCACTGACTGTTCACAGAAATAGCCAAGAGAAATTAAGACGACATTTCCCAATAAATAATTGAAGAATGAGACACATTGTTTGCAGTCCTAACATGACTGCAAATTTAGGCTATTGCCTAGCAAGTTACTATACGAATTCCCCTTACGTTGACCCCTGTGGTAATTGGAATTTCAATTATTCATTTTCAATTACAAGCATGGCATGATGATCACAAATGTCATTAAGTATTAAATTACATCTAATGATAGATAGATAGAAGGATAGATAGATGCTTCTCCAGATCTTTTCTTTATTTAATGCCAGTAAATCAAGCACTTTTTTTTTTTTTTTTTTTTTTTTAATGGAAGAACTTTTTAAAAATACTAAGAAGATGGAAAAATCCCTTTTTATTTGCAGCAGATAAAATCCCTTTAATGTACATTACCTGAGAGCAGCATAAGTTTTCACCGTCTGTGTCATTAAGACAAGTGGTGCCCAGTGTGTGTGTACACAAAAGCAGGTGATTTGGCATGCAGTGAGTGGCAAGGGAAAGGGAGGCGATTTGCTTCCTGCCTTATTAGAGATGACATCCTGGTGCTCATAATTGGGATCTTCGTTAAACAGCCTGCTCAGTGTCTTTCCATTGTGCTTTAGCATACAGAGAGAGCACAATCCCACACCCTGTATTAGCGGCTTGGAAGTCTGGGTGGGGAAATTATTAGGGGAGGTGATGGCATAAGTATATTAGACGTATGTTAGGCGACTCACCTTCACCCATATTAGTCTTCGGGTGTGATATGCAGTCTGCACCAGCAAGAAAATCTGAAAAAAAAAAAAAAAAAAAAAAAAACTATAGGAAGATGAGACAGCACAGAAACACTCATAAGAGGGCTCAGCAACAAGGCTGAGCAATTCCTACTGTCTGCCTCGGAAATGTGGACATGGAGGGCTGGCTTTTTAGGGTCAGGCAAACTCTGGGAGTGCTGCAGAGGCACAGTTGAAATCTAGGCTGGTTTAGCTTCTGAGGAAGGTGGTGGTTTTTGAAGACACTAAAAAAGAAGCTGTGTCAGAATGTAATCTCTTGCATTAGATCTACAGAAATTACTATTTTACATTCTTGGCATTTTTAAAATTAAGACTGGAATCCCACTATAGGAAAATCCTGTTTGCATGTTACTGCAATGAACTGCTGAAGAATAGGCACGCAGTCTATTAGGAGCCTTGAACTATTGAGTTTAACATGTGCATGGATGTTAAATATCTTACATTTCTTGTGTTTTACTTTCCCCTTCTTTAAAAACAACGATGATACAATTTATTCACAAGGCTACTGTGATGCCCAATTATCCTATAACATACACTGTAAGGTCTTTCAAAATGCTCTTGCATGGACATAAATAATGGTTATCACTTATGCAAAACAGAACTGAGACAATATTAAAATAGCTTAAAAGGCTACACATTGGCAAAGGCATTGGTAGACTAAAGAGAGAAGCTACATCTTTTTTTCTTAAATACACCTTTACTACCAGCTCTTAATTTCTTGTTTGTCTGATGGTAAATTATTCTTACCAAATCTAGGTATCCAGAATTTGTGTTTATCACTTTTACTATTTACTCATGACCTTCCAGGAGTGGTACCTTTTTCACAAACATCACCCTTTCTGCTGTCCAGGTATTTATAGTCCATTTCCACTGTCAGCCTATCCTTCCCACCCTTTCTTTCCTCTTCCCCTCTTCCTCTTTTGTACACAGATGCCTATTCATGTCCTGACGTGGAAGCATTCCTTTGCCAGTTACAACCTGTAACCCCACTTACTTATCAGTCCCTCTGCCTGCCTTTAGGTATTATATATATGTATATATATATGTATATATATATATATATTATCCATTCTCTCCTTTTTCATCCCTCCCCTTGCCAGACCCTGCCTTTCTGAAGCCCTTCTCGCAGTGCCTGTAGCAGCAGTTGGGGAATCATCCATCACAGTGATCACAGCTTTGCTCCTGCAAGGCACAGCGTTGTGGAACTGATTAGGGCTGGAGGGCCCCAGTCAGGTTTGTGTTGCTGCCAGTTCTTCCTGGGAATTGCTTCTGTGCAGATTTTGCAGATGTAATCTCACCTGAGCTGATGAATAATTCTTCATTTTTTTATTATTTTTTTCTCTCTCTTTTTCCCCCCTTGCTCATGTGAGTATGAAAAACAACAACAAAAAAGCACTAGAATGGACATCCCCTTCTTATGCAAAATCCTGTCTTCTTTCCATCTTCAGCCCACACTGGTATTTATGCTGAGATGTATCATTTCTACAGTCCCTGCCCCTGAATATCATAACTGTAGTTGTAAAGAAGGCTAAACTTCAAAACTCTTAAACAGTATAAAGGCTGATTGCACTTTTTTCTCATTTTTCCTCATCTATTATCTGTTTTCTGTGTTCTGTGCTGCCTACACAGCACCCGCAGTGAAGGGAGTTGGTTCCAGTTGCACAAGTGAAAACTTTCACCACAATAGGCTGAACGAAGTCAAAAAAGCAGTCAAATTATTACACCGTATGTTTGCCAGAGATACAGAATACTAGATAAAAAATAGTGAAATTATGGCATAATTCTGCATGTGTTCAGTATTAACTTCAGATAGACGCAACAGAAGTAGCAGAGAAATGATGAAAACAGTTGAAAATAGAGTTGACTAGAGACTTTGTATATAAGAGGAAGAAGATTAAAATTGTAATTCAGAGAGAAAATTAGTATGATTAGTTAGATTTGTGTAGAAAAGGCTCAAGATGGCAAGGGTCAAACATTGCTGGACTCACTGGCACTCCACATGTGTGCCAAGCCCAGGTTTGCCCTGCAGTTATCCTGCCCTGTCTCTCTTCCACCAAGTTGGAGAACACTACAGGAAAGCTTCAGAGAATTGAGAGGAAGCTCAAAAATAATATCAGAGAGACAGGCTCTGTGGTGTAGAGGTTAAGGAGTTCACTGTCTGCTGTTTATATCAAAGTGCGGGTTGACAGGGATTTGGTAAGTATACAGACACCAATGCCTAGATAAACTTTTAGACAGGAAGGCCTTTTTAGTATTGCAAACTAAAGCAGCAACGAGATTCATTGGCTAGAAGAAGGAGTTAAACAAATTCAACCTTGAAGGAATGTGCAATTTCCTAGCAGAGAGGGTAATTAAGCATTGCAACACCTTACCAGGAAAGGTGGCAGACTCATCGTCATTCTGGTTCTATAAAACAAGATTAGCTATCTTTTGAAAAAGCTTAATCCACCTCCTGGGAATAGCTGTTTTGTCTGTGTATTGAGAAGGGCTGATGAGAGATCCCCCTGGCCACAGAGCCTGTGCATCTCCGAATGCTTTTGCTGAGGCTCTTCAGGTGAAACTCGCCTGTTGCAGACTGATACAACTATTTCCTTGTATGGCTTAAATCCATTTCTGGCCTCAAACTTGAGCTTGTTACACTCATAGGATGTAGGTAACCTCCTTGGTACTTATCCGGGGAGACGTCATACAAATTCTCGATGTATGCCCTGCCCCTGGAGACTGAGAGGTAAGTTCCAAAACACTGTAGATCACACTTCATTACAGAAAATTGCTACCAGGTAGGTAAAATAAACCAAGCTAAAAATAGTAGAAAATCCAATGGTGTTTTCTGGTTACCCCTGCAAATGAAGCGGTGACAATTGAGGGAAACGTGTGATATTTTGGTCATCAAACTTATCTACCTGGTTCATGTGTAATGCATCCTTCCACCTGTCTACCTGTTTTACATGACCTTTATTCTCAAAGGCTGGGATTCATCTCATTTAAGCTTAGGTGTCTCTGTCTAAGCTAGGCACCTTGGGCTGTATATGTACTTAGTGCTAAGAGGCATTATTAAAGGAGTGATTGGTCTCAGCTCTTGCAGATGTCTCCTTTAAGATGTAATGAACCGTGCTGTAACATTGCCTCTTCTTCTCCAAAGGTTAAAGAGAGAATCTAGGATATAAGCTTGGTGGTTTTAATTTGGTCATGTGACCCCATCAACAATATCTCATCAGCTCTGGAAGTTTAACCTTTACTTTATGTTTGGTTAGTTAGTTATTATAGATTAACAATAATGATCCACTGTGACCTGTATTATTTATTCATTCTCCTGTTATGCTGCCTGCAACTCATTCCTGTCTAGAAAATGAAGCATTTGGATGCTTAAGACTCTCTGCAGGTACTTTGGTTTGGCTTTTGAGATGGGACTTAGTGAGGTATGACTGTACAAAAATAGGTCTTTGGTATGGCTGTCTAGTTTTTGCATCATTTTTGGCACAGCTGGTTATTTCCTGAACTTTAAAGGAAATCTGTCATTTGTTGTTACTAATTAGATGCCTTTACAATATGACCTGGAAACTCTTTTCCCAACAACTTGTTGTTATTAATAACATGAACTACAGCTGGGGCGTGCCAGTAGTTCAGGAGTCACAGAGCAGCATGACAGTTTAATTTGGTACCTTGATGAGATTTCTGCCTGCAAAGTCACACAGAATATAAAAGACTCTGCTAGTATGACATTGTTGGGAGCACTTTAAGGAATTCCCAGACCATCTTTATTTATTTGAAAGCATTCACACTCAGAGATCTTAAAAAGCATGTATTGTAGAGTAGAAAGCTGGAAGAGACCATTCTGATCCCCCTAATAATCAATAATTATTTTTAGTCATTTAAGTTGTTTGAGGACTTTGCAAACATTCGTTGACTAGTCAAAAAGTTTCTATCAAGGTACATTAGAACTATTTTCATTGTGGTTAAGAGCATACAATCCAGCACCGGTGGAGTCTTCTTTATGAAGCTGGAGACTTAAAGGCATGTCTTCAGCTTATGGAAGCTAATATGCAGGGCTGAAGAGATGTAGACAGATAAAAGTGATGCCTAAAGTGCAGCATTTGACCAAAGAAAACCACCATATGCCACTCTATGCAAAGTTTTCCAAATTTGGCACATAAACCACAGGTTTGCTCTTGCCATTCCAGGCTGTCTGTTGCTCTGGTTCCAATCCACATTAATTTCACACCATTCATTGGGATTCTTGTGGCTGGGATGTTGTACTCTGAGACTGCAGACCTACTGCGATGAATACTGAGCAGAGCAGAAAACAAATCTCTGCTTCATCTAAATCACTTGGCAAATTTTTAAAAGATGCACACACGCACACAAATACATATATACAAAACCCCCAACACTGTCATTTGGATAATGAAGTATAATTTCAATCCAATTAACAACAAAATGGAAGTATGTCTGACCTGAACCATTTATGATGAAGCTGGGAAAAGCTGGACATTGCCAGATTTTTATTTAACCAATCATTTCAGGATATATGGTAACACTGATTTTGCATGACTGTCAGTGTCTGCCCAAGTCTGCAAGAAATGATGAAAGACTGAGTTGCTCTCACTTTATTGCAGTGTATACCAAGTTTGAAAACTAATTAATTATGGGACTTTTTCAAAGGCTTGAAGAGACATTTGTGTCCAAATCCATACATCAACATTATTAGCTTTAGTACTACGAGGTAGAATAACAGAAATTCAGTCACACAGGACTATCACCTCTGAATATTGCCTAGACATTCCCTACAGCATCACAAGATGAGCAAGCACCCTAAGAGTTTACAAAAGTGTCAAGGAACATACATACTGCTGTTAGAGGAAAGTGTCATCACATATCACTTAGAAAACTTCCTAAAAGTTTCTATTTCACCGTATATTGAAGCAAACACAGGAAACAAATAAATAAATGAGTCAATGGGCAGAAGAGTTATCTTTCTTCCTCTCTTTTCTGAATGGAAGCAACTACTGTACTTATTTTCCAACTGAGAAGTGAAATTAAATTGTCTGGGTACTTGATGGCCCACTGGTTTTAGAAAGCTATTAAGATGCTGCTATCAAGTAGAGGACAGCCTTCTTGACCCTCTTTAGTTGGCTTATCTAGTGGCCCCCTGATGACTTCATCACTGTGCAGAGGGCAGATCACCAGAGGTGACCATGTTTAACAGTGTCTTCTTCTAAGTGGCAATTTAGTGAGCAAGGGAACACACTGGACTGGCTCCTAAATACAGCAGGGGGGGACCTGAGGGAGGAAGGGAACATTTTGTGCTGGTTATCTTGCCTCTAAGGAGCGTGGTGATATAACACACTTTCAGCTGCTCCAGCTCATATGCTGACTGGGAGCATGAATTAACAACGCTAGTGCTAAGTCTATCTGAGATCAGAACATCAGGCAGAAATGCCCACCTTTTTCTTGTAGCGGTTTTGTAGTGAAAACATGTTTTTACTTATTACTGGCGCTTCATGAAATTTACAGCTTCTAGATCATCATTCTTAGCTGATCTCTACAATGCTGCTCATGGACAAAACTTCATTTTGCTAGTGAGGTCAGTCAGTTGGAGACATTAGACAAAGTCCTGCTGGCTTTATTCATCTTTTTAATAGCCTTTAGTCAAGGGAAACCTAATTGAACTTTTTTTTTTTTTTTTTTTTTTTTTTTTTTTTTTTTTCCTAATTATATCTTTTATCTTTGGGAAAAACATTTTGGCCTAACCTCACTTCTCACTTCAAGACACCTGTGATCTAAGCCCCCAACATCTACACTACCCTGCTGGCATGAGTAGTGTTTCCCACCATGGTGCTTGAGCATGGGGGATTAGATGGGTGGGCAGAAAGGCACAGTTAGCATCTCACTTTTGGGGTCAGCATCCAAAAAGATGTGAGGCCTCTGCTCATACAAGGACCTGCTATCTGGAGATGCCTGCTACTCAAAGCACAAAGGCATCCCTGCCAAGGCTGTAAAAACTCTGGCTCTTGCCTCCATGTGTTAGCCAGGAATGTGCTTTCAATAACTGATCAATCAGTGAGACCCAGGTTTGCTCCTGGACACCCAACACTTCCTGCCGGAGGTGTTTTCCTTCTTCTTTCTTTTATTTTAGTTTCTGATCTCCAGTCAATGCTGTTGAAAGGGCATAAAGGTTCACCTTAAGGGGAATGGTGACAGATAGCAATCACTCTTCAAAAAGAATCCTTTTCGGTGACAGAGGAAAGCAGAAAAGACAAATGGCAACAAGACCCTCTAGGCAAATTTCTGGTTAAATACTTCTGGGGGCCCAAGTTCAGACACTTGTGCTGGGAGCAAGCAGCCCTTCTCACATCCTGGTTTTCAGTGTACTTCTTTGCTCAGAAGCCACACAAGAGCACAGATTTTATGATCGTGGAACGGATGAATGATTGTCTTCTCCATCCACGTCGGCTGAATATGAGCCAGCAGTGTGCTCAGGTGGCCAAGAAGGCCAACGGCATCCTGGCTTGTATAAGAAACAGTGTGACCAGCAGGGCTAGGGAGGTGATCATCCCCCTGTACTCAGCTCTGGTGAGGCCGCACCTCGAGTACTGTGTTCAGTTTTGGGCCCCTCGCTACAAGAAGGACATCGAGGTGCTTGAGCGGGTGCAGAGAAGGGCGACGAAGCTGGTGAGGGGCCTGGAGAACAAGTCCTACGAGGAGCGGCTGAGGGAGCTGGGCTTGTTCAGCCTGGAGAAGAGGAGGCTCAGGGGTGACCTTATCGCTCTTTTTAGGTACCTCAAGGGAGGCTGTAGCGAGGTGGGGGTTGGCCTGTTCTCCCACGTGCCTGGTGACAGGACGAGGGGGAATGGGCTTAAGTTGAGCCAGGGGAGTTTTAGGTTAGATGTTAGGAAGAACTTCTTCACTGAAAGGGTTGTGAGGCACTGGAACAGGCTGCCCAGGGAAGTGGTGGAGTCACCATCTCTGGAAGTCTTCAAAAGACGTTTAGATGTAGAGCTTAGGGATATGGTTTAGTGGAGGGCTGTTAGCGTTAGGTCAGAGGTTGGACTCGATGACCTTGAGGTCTCTTCCAACCTAGAAAATTCTGTGATTCTGTGATTCTGTGATTCCAGCTCTGAACCTTTCAGTCAGGATTTCTGAACCGTTATTTGCAAAGAGCAAAGCTGCCCATCAGACAATGTCATCAAATGAACCAAAAGGAGAACTGGTTTCACTCTGAAGTGAACCTATTGTGTGGGCACTTCAGAACGCAGTGACAGCAGCTTAAGATGCTCCTTTATTTTTCCTTCTGTAGATTGTTCTTTTTAGAAAGCTAACCCTGCATCCGATTATTTTTATGATCTGAGAAAAGGCTATGGGAACGGTTTATCTTTTTGTGTTTATATAAGTTCTCTAATCTAAATCTAACCACTCATCCATTGAAAAGCAAAAGAGACTTTTATGGTACTCTGAGAGATCCTCTGCTTGTAAATCAGCATATCACCACTGAATTTCAATTAATTTCACCCTTGGCTAAGTAGACTACAAGAGATCTAGGTAGCTGAGTGATCTAGCCTTTTGGTTTAGTGGATTGTAATATACAAACTCGTAGGAAATAAAGGAATGAATAAAATTATAGGGTATTACTCTGAGATAATGTTGTCGTATATTTTATTTAAGCTTCCCAAGTATATTACTTCGCAGCACATATTCTCCTTTCTTTTTCCCTTTCTTTGTCTTTCTGTGTCTGTGTCTGCGTCTGTCTGCTGTCTGTCTCTGTCTCTCTCTCTTTTTTTTTTTTTTTTTTTTTTTTTTGTAAAAGTCATTAGTGATCCAATTTAAGGAAGGTAATAAAAGAGAAGAAGAAAAATCTTTCCCTATAGTTTTATAGGAATGAAGCCTTTGGAGAAGCAATATTCTTCAAACTCAGATGACTAGCTTTCATTGACGTGAGTTACTTTCACAGTGGAAATATTCTTCAAATGCTTGGCTGAAAAAGAAAATAATCATCAACTTGTTGAAACCATGCCTTCTTGCTGCTGCACAAAATCTAACCATAAGTAGCTTTAATTACCCAGAAGTAAAAGGAGGAGCCCTCTTAATACAGGCACTCAGATGCAATTTCCAGTTGTTTCTGTTCATGAAATGGTTGTAAGCTCAAGCTTGAGAAAAAGTGTGTTTGCTGTGCAGCTGAATATAAACAGAAATAATAATAAGAGGGAAAAAAGACTAAGGAAGAGATAAACATCTTGATCATACTTGTCACTGGCACACACAGCTCTCGTGGATTTGTGCAAGGGAACAGGGAGTCTTCAAGATGTACTGACTTTAAATGATTGGCATTACATTTGGTGGGATTTTTCTTTTTTTTTTTTTTCCTGGAGGCAAGTTCCTTTTGGCTTCTGTCATGGTACTTATATTCATTGCCCTAGTTCCCCATCCCAGGCATCTGTGTGAGAAATCATAGCAATTTACTGAGAATTCTAATGAGGAAGGGCCCTGTGGTCTCTCTGGTGTGATATAGCATTTAGCCTTGCCCAAAACCCATCCCAGAATACTCACCTTGACAGAAAAGACAACTTGCCTTTCCCCTTTGCAGAAATTAACTTGAATGGAAAGAAGTATGGAGGTTAAGGGGAAAATTGTTCTTATCGTTCTGTGTAACATACACACACACACACAGTTGCATTAGGTCACCTACTACTTCTAAAAATACTACTACCTCTAAAAGTCTACTTCTAAAAATACTACTACCACCACCACCACCACCACTATTACTACTACTACTGTTACCAGCACTGTTAATAACAATGACAACAACAACAACAATAAGAACAACAATAATAATAATACTGTGCAGGTGAGTTGACAACAACATTCATTTGAAAATAGGGTAGTTTTCACAGCAGTGAATGGTGTTTTACATGGCTCAGTATCCAGAAGGTCTCTATTCAGATCCAGAAGGTCTCTACTTCAACACGGGAGAAGGAAAAAACTGAAAATATAAGGAAGGACATAACACAGTGCATAACACTGAAAGGGTCTCAGAAGCACTCTTCCTGCATCTCTTTTCACAGGCATTTCTCTTCTGATTAAATTTGAAACAGCCCAAATAAAGGGTTTTCTGAGTTAGAAATGTAGGTGGGAGAGGTGGGAGATGTATTGCTTTTTTTTAATCTGAGGGTCTCTAACTACTTTAAAATATTTAATTAATTAAGCCTTAGACATCAACTTTGGGAGACGATAAGAAGAATTAAAAACCAGAAAGTGTTAGTTGTCTTGTGCTACTGTAAAGTGTGTCAATAAAGTAAAATTTCATCCTTAAAATAAAACAAAACAAGAAAAAATAAATAAATAAGAACAAGTCCTTTCCAACCTTGTGTTTCTATGATTCTATCTTCTATCTGGCAGCTGTAATTAAAAAACAGGTACTACAGATACCTAACAATCAAAATTAGTATTCATGTTCACCAATAAGGAGAAGATCTCAAAACAGTTCTCCAAAACAGGGCAATATAATCATCCCTGACTACAAACACAAAAGTCCACCTGTAGTCATCAATGTAACTCATTTCCCAGCAAATTCAGAAGATGTACCAGTAGAGTGAATTGTCTCCCATCACACAGAACCATCACATCAGGGAGAATATACAGACCAATGTCTTGACATCATGGAAGTCAAGCAGAGTCTGTGACCTCAGAGAAACATTTTTTCCCCTGATTTTCTGGCTCCAGTATGCCATGTTCAGGATGTACTATGAGCCATTCACAGGTGTATGTTCCCCACACAAACATCATTTTCCAGTAGTCTGCAGTCTTGCTCTCCCCTTGACAAAGAGATGGACAATGGCAAGCTATATAATCAGGCTTTTTTTTTTAACCTTACATCTATTCTCCTTTCCCAGTAGGTCTGGGAATTTCTCTTTCTAACACTTTTCTAAGAGAAAAATTTCTCTTTCTAACACTTCCCCTTAGAGCCAGGCTCAGTTTCTAACTTCCCCTTTTTCACTCCTGTTTTGTTTTTTTTTACTCCATGGTCCAAGGACTTTCTCATTAATTTTGCTGCCTGGAAAGCCTGCCAAAGTCAAGAGAAAGAAAGGTAAAAGCAGGTAGATTAGGACAAGTGCAAGAGCTTGTAATCTGGGATCTTTAGTTCAATTCCCCTCTCATTACTTTTCCAATGCCAAATACTTTTCCTTCTTGACACCTTTTTTTTACTGATGCTACATAGGGAATATCAGTGGTTCCTCTATTCACTGGAGTAGACGGGCAGCTAGCTTGTCTAGGAGAAGGACAGGGAGAAAATGAGAGATGTTTACATGCCATTGCATTTCATAAGGTAAACCATATTTTAGCTGCTGCTACTGGAGGATGAAAAGGAAACGCATTCCTGTTTTGTAATGAATAATCAAAGCCATTTCACTTGGGGTTTCTTTCCAGCTAACACTTGAAGCAATGGCACAGTGGATTTTTAATGACCCGGAGAGGAGAACAATGACCTCAAATGCTGGTTGGGAGCACAACTTTATTGTCGTTTTTTTTTATTTCAGCCTCCTTAAACTCTCTCTCTTTTTTTAAAGCCTTTGTTCTCTGCCTTTCAACAGATAGTTCTGTTGTATGGTTATAAATAACTTTACGGGCTGTTTTTACTTACACACACACACTCTATTCTGCAAAGTGAATAGTAACACTGAAATCAAGAACCATGCTTCTGCAGCTCCAAACAAAGGCACTGCTACTTCTCAGCAGCACCAGGATTTGACCTGGGGGTCCTCCGGAGCAGAGACTACAAAAGATTAACATTTCAGTCTGCTGAGCCCACCAGTGCGGTCTTGCCTTATCTCATAAGCTCTGCCGGAGGAATGAATTACCCTAGTTCATTAAGACTCGTTTTGAATTGTGGTGAGAGGTCACCACATAAGTCACCTCCAGTCTATTTTGCGAATAATATGGATTATGATAAAAGCCGGCTGGGAGGTTGAAGCCCAAGGATTTTGTTTTCTTTATTCTTCAAGGTGGGTAGAATACAGGGTGGGGAAACCCTGATCTGGACATTTCCTAACACTGCATAGTAGACTATAGAAAAGTCCTTTTTGTTCTTTTTTTTTTTTTAACCCATGAATAGGTGACCTCTTGATCTCTCTGACCCCTTTATTTTTGCCATGAAAGAACTAAAACTAGCTGTGCCCATACAAAATCTTCTTTCGCTTCAGTTTTCTCATGATTAAATTCCCTGCTGTGTTTTTGTTTAAGTGCTCTGATGATGCCCTTTGGAATTGGGCAGATGTTTGACTCTTTGAAACAGCATTTTTTTTTATTATTATTTTTAATTTAGCAGTGGCCTACAGTTGAGTCATGTTCATCCACATCAGGAATAAATGAAAAATGTTTTTGTAGTACCATTCATATCTCACCACCCAAAAGTACTTTGTGAGTGTTACACTGGGATACAGTAATTGGTAATTTGCATCAAATTAATCTGATGTGCAGAATGCTGTACATAATAAAACAAAGGCTATCTCCATGTTGGGTTGATTACTGGGAATATACTAATTACAACTGTAGGCAGCTTCAAACATAACCTTGTCAAACTTAGGTAATGGAGAGTAAGGTTGAAGGCAGATGGCATGTGGATCTACTTTAATCACATACATAAAAATTAATGGAAGCCAATCATTGAGGAAAATATGTGGAAATAATTCTGAAGAAAATGTATGTGCTTCAAATATTACGAGTTTGTTTCTTATTAGTTTCTTATATGCATAATCCTACTGGCTATGTGGGAGCTGTGTTAATTCATAGCTGTTGAAATCATGGTCTTTAGGAGAAGAAGTGTAAACTGGGATAATGTTTAGAGCTATGGAATGGTATGGAATTGTATTGATAGTATGGAAACATCTTTATCAAGAATTAGCTAAATCCAGGCTCTTCTTTACACGACATTTTGTCAGGCCTCTGTAGACTATGGTTATTAAAGATGATCATGCATACAATATTAACATCTAATTGAGATCAAGGCATCATTTTGCTAGTTACTATACAAATACAGTGAATTTTGCACCAGAGAAAATACAGGCTTAAGATTTAACAGAAGTGAGTAACATATCATGTAGGCTAAATGTTTTGATACTCAGGTTTTGTGATGCTATGCTTAGATTTGTTCAGGGAAATAAATAAATAAATAAATAAGTATGAAACCCACTAATACTGGGCAAAACTTCCCACATTTCTCACAGACACAACGGAAGCTTTATGTCATCCCTCTTGTGGCTATATTTCTGAGGTGTTCTGTATCACACTGCTAAATCACATGTCCTGGCTTGGATTTATTTAAATTACAAGCCCTTGGCTTGTAATCCAAGACTGTGTACCCCTCTGCCCTGTTATTCTCCTACCTGAGCATTCCAAGTCACATTAGTTAATGCCTATTACCCAATTCATTTCCTATTCCATCCACTCAAATGCAAGCCAAATAAATCTGAAAGAAATTACATACAATCTATTAAATAGACATGTACTGGCAACCAAACATGCATTAAAGGCCACCCCTTTGGGAAGGGCTGGTTAAATGATTGACTTGAAAATATGTCTAAGGCTTCCAGCACAATTTTACCAACCTTTACTTGAAAAACAACTTCCACCAAATGACCAGTCTTGTTCTGATCCCTTAGAAGTCAGTGGTTAGGAGAGGTTTCAAAATGTAGGTATAGTCAAAATATTTTAGCCAAGAAAAAGGAGATTGCATATAAAAAGCTCTCAAGCTTCAGCCTTAGAATGATTTACACTCAGGTTTGTCTTCCCATAGGAATTTCTTACCAGGGATACTCAGTGTATGCAAAATTTAAGCACAAGAAAGGTTCAGATCTCAGTGGACAAGGCAAAGGCAGCTCCTGTTCACCTTAGATACCCTTATCACCTCGGGGATAATGTCAGTGAGATGTGGCTGTAGGTGAGTTGAACAGATCTGTAAACTTCTTCCTCCCCATAGAAGGACCACTGTCCTTTCCCAGCCCTGTATTACAGAGACATGGATGTGAAAAGGGTGGGAGGGAGAAGGAGAAAAAGAGGGAGACAGAGAGAGAGAGACTTAAAATGTGTCATCTTTATCCTGAGAATGACTGTACTGAAGTAAATTATTGCCTAGCAGAGAATTATCATTTTTGTGAGATCTTAAAAACCAACAGCTGTGAAATTGACTTCTAACCGATTTTAATTGAGATGGGCCAAAACTTAAAATATCAGAAATAAAAAGTCTGGATGTTTATTCCACCAGATGATGTGTGAATTCTTTATAGCATTTACTGTATGTCTGTTTCTTCCAGATATACAGAGGACATTCTGTTTGTAATGAAACTGCTTCAGACATCCTTTGCCTGTTCTCAAGTTCACAAACATTCTGGCCACATTATATATGTATTATATAGTATTATATCTTTTTTTTTTTTTTAATTCTTGTCTGAATTCTACATTGTTTGTTTAATTATTTATATTTTATCTTCCTGTTTCAAAGTGTCACATCCCCAGAAGGTGTTCTTGAAATATCTGACCACCCAAAAAAGTAAAAAATTATCACAATACACACATAGCTTACACTTTTTCCTTCCTCACCTACCAGATATTCAACCTAGAAGTGAAATCAGTCCCTCAGTTACATCCTACCTTACCCAAAATGCTAGATGTTGTCATATCCATTCTTCACAAAACAAGAGAAAATTATCTGGGTGCAAGGCAGCTTGTTTGTGACATTTAAAATTAAGTTCAAAAATTCAGAAGTTACTCATCCTCAGATAAATATCTCTAAAGGCAGGTTTTCTTGACCATGATTTTTTTGACCCAAACCAGGGTGTAACATCACATAGTTATAGTCCAGGTGTTTTTGCAACAATTATACGGACCTGCTCAAGAGATGGTTATAACACCAGGGTCCACCTGGAAATAATGAATTTCAGGAGGAAAAAAAAAATCAGAATGATGCAGAGTTTTTTATTCTTTTGCAAAAGTAATGCTCTGAAGGCCTTGCAATATCATATGAATATTTCTATAGAGGAAGAGTGGTAGAAAGCATACTTGTCATTTAAAGATATACAATACATTTTGGCTGCAGAATTTGCATCAGATTCACATCAGATCCTTTTAAATGGCAGCTCTATTTGTTTGATAATTTGTTTAATTGTGTTTATGTGTGGTAAAAGATACAATGAGCTAAAATTTGGCTTAAACATCATTGGGGCACTATTGACTTGTACCATAATTTAGTAAAACAATGTGAATAAGGTTGTGTTTCTTCTGTATTTCTTCCCACTGAGCAACACAACAGCTTTGTCTGGTTTTGAAGCTTGATATTCTATATTATGAATTAGGTGATTAAGTATTACATTCAGACCACCTGCTTAATCAGTTCTAACAGCTGAGCTAGATGTTGAGTGTGATTTTGACCTAACTTTGAAAAAGTTGTTCAAATGGAGGTTTTTGGCAAGTGAAACATAACTGTTACAACTATACATCAAAATGTAGCTGATTTCCCCTTTGTCTTGTTAGCAAAAATAACTAGAGATTCTATGAACGTCAGTGATTATGAGCTATGACAAATAACGATGGCTTTGCAAAGCCTTGGAGATGACTACTGGACATTTCTGGGTCTACAACAGCTGTTGCGACCCCAACAGAAGAGCTACCTGCTACTAACTGCTCATTGAGGGGGAATTGTTTTCAAACTTGATGCTATTAGAGGATGGATAACTTCACTAAAATCACAAGTAAACCTTCCCTTCCCTTCCCTTCCCTTCCCTTCCCTTCCCTTCCCTTCCCTTCCCTTCCCTTCCCTTCCCTTCCCTTCCCTTCCCTTCCCTTCCCTTCCCTTCCCTTCCCTTCCCTTCCCTTCCCTTCCCTTCCCTTCCCTTCCCTTCCCTTCCCTTCCCTTCCCTTCCCTTCCCTTCCCTATTGTGAATATAAGCACATACATATATATATATAAATCCTGTAAAATTTGAGAGCAGATACTTAATTTTAGCATAGTTGTTAAGACAGCTGTATGGCATTTATCTAATGGGAATATGAAATAAGAATAATAAAAACTAGGTACTAAGTTCCACAGATTAAAGACACAATATGCTTCTTTAAGGAAATATATTGCAATTAGTTTGTTTAGTATTGTTTTCTCTTCAGATCAGAAGACATAGCTTTGAAAACCCATTTTTCCTAAAATTTTAAGGTTCTTTTTCTTTCCCATTTTTTAATGGAAAAAAAAAATAAAATAAAATAAAAAAATAAAATTGGAAGCGCAGAAAGTTGACAGTGCAACAAGACACCTAAGACACCTGGCTTGCATCATTCAGGAGTTAATAAATTGAACTGAATTTTGGATGGCATTTTCCATGGAGCTGTAGGCTTTCATGCAATCTTATAGGTTTGTCATTGCATTCAAATGGATCTGGCCATTCTTTCTATCAAAACAGCTCCCACAGGGATCCAGATGGCTACTGCCACTCTCTGTGAGACACTTTCTGTTTTGGTTTCATAACCAGAACAAATGACGAGAGCACAACAGAACACAGACGGCAATTCAGAAATTATGAGCAATCTATTAATCTTTGGGGGCTAATATCACAAAGCAAGGAGTATAATGCTACTCCCAGTTTAATTGAGAACTCTCTGTATAAAGGACAATTAATGAGAAATGAACAATTTGGTGTTTCAGGAGAGGCAAAATGATGGAACCTTAGGGCATATCAAAGATTTAAGCACTGGATTTGACTCTCACCTGTGACAGGTGGAAAATGACTTAGTCATACAAACATGGTGCAGTATCTTATACTCTGCAGTGCTGTTCTACAAAGGAGGCCTAACTTCCCCCACTTGTGCTTTTTTTCCCCCTAGCATACACTGATGTCAGTGGAAAATCAACAAGGTAGTTAAAGCCATTGGAACTGATGCCATGAAGAAAGCTGGGTTTTGCAAGCTGAATACTGGAGCTAACAATGTCATTGCTGTTGTTTTACAAATCCTAAGGTTTAATGGGCTCCATCTCATTTCTAAAGGGTTGTATTTGACCTTCTTTATAAAACTACTTTGGAAGAAGTAGGACACAAAAATGATCAGCTGGGGAAGGCTTTTTTTTTTTTCCTAGCGATTTAAATGCAAGTTTGGATGCAGGAGCTCTTGAGACTTAATTTCTCTCTCAGTTGCTATATTTGTTCTCAGTCTGTGTAACTAACAATAGGAGGGGACTTCAAGCAGCTCCTTCTATCAGAACAGGGTGTAGTGGGGGTACATTATTCAGTTTTGATAGCTGCAAGGAGTTTGGCACACCTCATGATTCTAAACGTCAATCCAATGATCAGTTTTGGCGCAAGTTATGTCCTTTTTTGTCTTTGGTAAAAATGCTGCCTTCGGTTCCATGTAATCAGCAACAAAATGCATTGGCTTGGACATTTTACAGAAATAAACAATTTCATTGAGCATAATGCTTCCTTGCTAGCATTTTGTTCAAGGACAGCAATAAGCTTTTATGAAGGCTAAAGACAATTTCCATTCATTTCCTACTGGTGTACTGTTCTAGAGGAGGTCGTGCAATCTGTTTGGACATCATATGCTCTCACTTGAGATTTTTCTGATTCAAGGTGAAGAAAGATGAAAAGCTGTGAGTGCAGGTTATTTTGAATAATGTTTGTTTGGCAGCAGTTTCTGGTTTTGTTCTTTACAAAGAGATTTCACTGAGGAAAAAAAAAATGGCAACAGAATAAAATAACCCTTAACGTACAATAAAATGCATTCAGATTGTTGTAAGGTGGGTTTTATTGATTGTGTTACATCTTTGCTACAAGTTTTGGAGAGGTACTTGTATTTCAGTGCTCCATTTTCATTGCATTGGCCTTGGTTTACTATCTCAGATTCATGTATTTGTAAGTATGCATGGGAGGAATTTCATTAAAGCGTGAAAAGCTGGAAGATGAGTTTGAAGGAGAGAGCAAGCTTTATCAGAGCTAAGGGGATGTAGAAATGGGGGAAATGTGTTTCAGTTTGGGAAAAATGTGTTGTTTATTATCTTCCAGAAAACCTGCAGTTGCACAGCAATCAAGGCAGTGTGTAGTTTTTGACTGCCTTGTAATATCAGCAGAGGTACTTGCAATATCACAGAGAGAATGCTGCTTTAGGTAAACATCTCAGGAATGCTGTGCCTCAGCTGTTTCACTGCAATACACATACAGATGACTTAAGAATTGCCACATCAAAATAAGTAAGTATATAAATAAATGAGCATTGGGTGAGACTCATCTGCACATTCAACCACATGAGTTTTAGCACCTTGTGCATCAATATGTGAGCTGGATGGCAAAGCTCCCTTTAAACCTGATCTACCCAATGCAGGCAATGGAGTCTGGAGAGCTATTTATCTGACCCTGAAGTAGACACCTGCATTTGCCCAGCCAAATGGCTTTCTAGACTCCACTGACTGTGCTGATTAGGTCTCCTCTGACTGTAATTGTAGTGTAGGCAGACACCTGCCTCTCTTGTGGAGGTCTAATTTCAGGTGTCTGAATCTGGACATTAACCCTGTCTTTGCTCTACCAGAGCTGAAACAACAAAAGCTATACACTTCAGAAGAAAATATGATTTATACTTCATGATGGCCCCATTGCTTTTTCTGACTCCACCTGGTGGTCAGTGTACCACCTGAATCATGGGGACTAGTGATTTTTATCATTCATTTACTTGCTGGTTTATCTGAAAATTAACTTTTGCTTCTGTTAACTCTTCCATATTGCCTTTGCTCAGATTCAGATTATTTGAGATGTACCAGGCTTCTCTACAGCAATAGCAGATTTGGCAGTAAGATTAGAGTACCAGCTGGGACTGGTTCAGCAATTAGCTGGACCAGGCTTTGATCATTGATGATGATTGCCATTGTCAGCTCTTTGGGTGGTGGTTTTACAACAGACCTAACTATTTTGTTTAATTTATTTGTATTTGTGTGCGTTCATTTGTGCACATATGTATGTCTTCATCATCATCCAGCTTCTAAGATGGTGGGGATAAAAATGTTGTGAGTGGCAGTTAGAACTTCTAGGATGTTTCTTAAACTCTTGTCTTTCTCCTATACTTTCATATGCAGTTCTTAAGCTCTACCTGCAACTTACTATGTTAAAAAAAAATGTTACTGTCCATTTCTTCTGCAGTGCATATGTTCACTACATCATTAAATCTTGAATTGGACAGAAGACAATTGACATGTTTCCTTTGGTAGTATAGAGTTACTAAAAGGCAAGAAACACAGAAACGATGTAGACAACAGAATTTTAGAAAGCTGTTACTTTTGAACCAGTGTAGAATTGTTATTTTCATGTATTGCTTGACAGCTGCAGTCAGGAACTTTCTAAAATGTGGCTGCTAATACAGAGAGCATATTGTTTTACAAAGGAGAAAAAAAATGCTATGTTTTCCCAAATCCTTCTGCAAGTCCATGCACAGATCAGAGGGTTTGTAATGTTATGGGGGCAAGGGTATATCAGCCAACAAAAAAGTTGGCTTCTGGCCTGACTCACTCCTATAGCATCTTCCCCAAATCAAGGCCCAAATTCACCTCACTTGTCTAGAACCACCTTAAAACATAGTGACACTTTTCAGAGAGGTATTTTAAATGTGTTACTTAGTTGAAATCTTGACATTTGACTTGTTGAAAAAAAGTTTAGTATGGCTGTGGTGGACTCATGATTTATGTATGCACAGCTTCCCATGCCTTAACACAGTTAAAAATTAGGTCACCTATTTAATTAAAACTCATAAGGTTTTGACTAGTGGCTCTCTGCCACCCCAATACAGTGCAAGCAACTTAGGGGAATGATACAGAAGACTTTCAACAAAGGATATTGAGTTGTTTTGCTCAGACAAGCAGGCAGATGGATGTTCACACAGCCAGTCTCCAAACTCTTCCAAATGCAAAATGGGAGCTTACATCCCAGAAGCCACAAAAAGGCTTTATCTTCTTAATATGATTGCTTGTTTTCAGCTAACTGAGCAGTTAGATGGAGACAGGAAATTTGTAAGAGCCAGCTTGGAAAGAGAAATGAGAAGTCTATTTTAAGAGCTATTCCACAGTGTAGGCTCACTTCCCCAAGTATATATGGCTTTTTCTGAGTGTTATATATATTAGATTGTCATCTATTGGATATTAATACCAACAAATGTGACTTATCTGCTTAAAATGGCATGGAAATTCTCATACAATCTGTGTGATGCTGTGTGATGAAGTTTGCTGTAATCTGTGGATGTCTGTATTGGGTGTTATTGAGTTTTCAGTGCAGCTTGGAGTAAGAATTAAGTTATTTGCATGCACTACTTAAGGAAGTTGAGCCTGTTAGCTCCAAGTGAGCTCTCATTACCTCAAATGGATTCTTAGTCATCAAGAACCTTCCCCTTTTAGGAATCATAACATATAAAAGTTAACCAAATGCTCACGGTTGATGCACTCTTGGCTGTGAGTACTGGTGTATAAAGCTTTTAGCTGTAACCTGATTCACATCTGCTCTCAGCACTTAAACTGATGAAAAGTGACAAGCCTGAACCACTGCCACTGACCCAGCCTCTTTCTGTCTTTTTGTTAAGTAAATGGCAAAAATCATACTAATTATTGATAACAATCTGTAATTTCCCAACTTTTTGCTGCATTATGCAGGCCATTTTCTGTGCTTTTCTAAACACAAAATACTGGCTTCAAGGGTCACAGTCCAGTTAATAAAGAAAAAACACCAGGAGTTGTTACAGAGATGCATGGCAGTTCAGAGAAAACCTTTTTTTGATCTCTTGGTAACCAAAAAAAAAAAAAAAAAAAAAAAAATAAAAAAGATGACCTGTAACCTTCTCCTGAGGCTTGAAATGGTATCTGTGTTTTGAGGTTTGAAAAATTTTGGATTACTTGAAACATGCATGCAAACAGCCTTCCAAGTGCACCGATAAAAAACCTGCAATGAATTCTATGCTTCCTGCAGCCAACACACATGCTTGATGTTCAGAGATGAGCCAGTTGAACACGCTGCAATGTAGCAGGCCATTTAAACCCCAGAGTGAGTGAATAAACATGAGCACATTCACCTAGGCTGTGAATCTGCAAGATATTTTTTGGTTTTGCTCTTCTTTTATTTATTTTTTTGGTTGGTTGGTTGTGGTTTTTTTTTTTTGTTTGTTTTTGTTTTTTTTTTTGTTTGTTTGTTTTCTTGAGTATCTCTTTATATTGGGAACATCCTCAGTTGGAATCTCTTTTCCAAAGGGATGAGTACCCATCTTTGCATATTATTGTGTGCCTCTTACTATTCTTTATATGTAGAAGAGATGACTCCTTTACTGGTATTTAGGAAGCATAAAACATTTGTATGCTTTAGTGCCAGGTCTGCTGATGGCTGGACACGGTAGCTCTCTCTGCATTATTGCATATTGTGGGCTGATGTGTTCTCCAGCAACATTTCCAAGCCAAGAAGTTGTTGACCATGTAGTGTGTGGCCAAAGCCAAACTAATAGGCTCTGTATTAATGGGATATATTAGCTCAGAGTTGTACCTTTACCAACACAGTCACACTTTTTGACCTGGAACTGAGCTAAGTCCTGTAGGCAGAGCAGTATCATATCTGCTCACAGTATATTGCCAGACGTATAAACCCATTCAAAGTTGGTGACTGAAGGATGAAAAAGGCTCCCCTCTTACCTGCATCCTCCCTTTTCCCAAAAAGGAACACCAAGTTTCATGGGCAACGCAATCCAGCAAGCTGATGTGACTTACACAGCCACAAATTTGTTGGTATCATCAGTTCTAATAGAGATAGGTTATGCTGCTGGCTGAGATTAGCCTGGAAATATAGCCAAATTTCAGTTGAAATGGTTAAAAACCCAAAATGACAGCAAAGATTTTTAAGCCACTCATAATATTTGAAGGCCTAGTTCATGTAGGTTAGATGCTTGGATTTAGGAAGACAGTGGTGTTAATTTTGACTACTAGTTTCATATAATGTCAACAAAAGTTGCTAACAGTTTCAAAATATTCTGTTTCAAATCTTCTGTATTTCTTTTTTTATGTGATTTCCTCCAGAAGCAAGTTCCACCAGGTATTCAAGGTTCCTGGATTCAAGTGACATATGAGATGAGTACTGGAAATTAGTTTAGTGCTCCTTCCTTGGCTATCTTGGTCTTATCTTTCCAGAATTCCTGCTGACCATTAAACAGGATGGGAAGAGTGGTAATTTATTTATGGAGTTTGAAACATTTTTAGTGAAAGAGTGTTTGTTTAACTATTGCCATGAGGATATGCGTACAGTTCTCTGTGTTGCTCCTGCAAGCACAGTCAACAAATAAATATAAATGAAAGGAGGGAAGGGAAAAAAAAAAAAAATGTCTTTGTAAACCTGATTCAGTGCTGTAGCAGTATAATATTCTTTATGATTTAAAGATGGAAAGCTAGATTTCTGTATAGCAAAGATTTCCATCAAGCTAGATTTCCATCTAACAAAGGCAGTAACTTTCTATTCTCTATCAGTCTATCCTAAGCCATTGAATCTACAGACAAAACACTTATTTTAAATAAGCCATTTTAAACATTGGTGTTTTGATGGCTTCTTCCCCTTGTAACCCTACCATTTTCATTTCTTAAATGCATTCCCATGCACCATGTGTTTTGTACCATTTTAAATAATTCCCTCACCTCAAATATGGTGACATTTCCCAAAGTCTGTGTGCTGTTAGATACCTCCTTTGTCATCATATAGCCATATTCTATATATTTACTTTTGGGAATCATTCCTCATTAGTCAATCCTTACACTTTCCTGTGAATAAAGTGGTACTGCAGTGACCACATTTAATGAACCCCTACTGTTTCGATGTTATCTTAGGCTTCATAATGCTTGTGGCTATGAATGCAGCAATGGTGCCAGAAAACTGTGTTCCTCATGATCTTCTGTGGATCACAGCAGGACTGAAAATGGACAATGAAACTTTGAAAAATACATCTTATAAGACACCTGAAAGAAGATGTGTGTACATCTTGTTGGAAATCTTCAGTTTTTCGTCTCTTGCTCATTTAGATGTCAAGGATGAATGAATTCTTGTCATACCTTGAACCAATTATTCACTGATCCAGAAGATAAAGATGCACAATCAGTAAACTATCATACCTATAGTATGTAAAGTGATTGCACTTTAATCTTAGGGAGCTATTTCCGAATAATCCCAGCATGATTATCCTTCAAATGAAAAAACAGTGACAACTTTCATCACGGTTAGTTTTTTCCAAGTAACCCTTCTTTATTCTTGTTATTATTTTTAGTTTTCCACTGTGCTCTGCCCTGCATCCTGCAGTTCTCAGATCTCTGTGGCACACATTTGGCTGCTTACAGGGCCAGCACTAAGAAAGCTATAAGTGAAACACAGGAATGCAATGCAAGGACATGCTGCAGAGAAGATAGGGGAAGGAAAAGATGTGCAATTAAAACACATTTCACAAGAAATAATATTGTATCAAGCTTAAAAATAATGTGAAGAACCTTATTTACCTACTGCTGTGATTCAGTTATTGATGATGCTACATATATCTTTTACAGTCAGACCATGAAAAAATAAAGCGTCTCAAAGTGCTTTAGATGTAAATAAAGAGCACTAGTCCATTTCATACAAGGGGAGAGAGGTCTTGGTAAGGTAAAATAACTAGAAAAGTGAGTAAGTGGAAGAGCATATATAGCTGAGCTCAGTGTGCAGATTTGTCCTCCAATGATTGAAATACATTTTTGGACTATGTATATGCCAACGGTAGTGGGAGGACAATAAAACTTTGTCCCTGGACATAGAAAATCTGTGTGTTTTCCTCAATATCTCTGCATATGACAATGGGCAAATGGTTGACTTGTAATGGTGAACATTTCCATGTGTTTCTGTGATATTTTAGATTGAATTCTTTTTTCTTAGTGGCTACACCACCCAGGAAAATGAAGTCTTCAGTTTCTTCAAAAAAGGAGCACAGAATCCATCTGACTCTTTAGTTTCTTTAAAACAGAAGCCCTAAAAAAATGTGACTTTCATTATGGCTTGTTCATAGGACCTTAAAGTCAGAGATAAAAAAAGTGTTGCTAAATGTGCAAGGCAAAGGAAAAAAAAAAAAAAAAAAAAAAAAAGGAAAAAAAAAAAAAAGATAAAAAAAGATGTGTTCTGGTTGGTTTTATCTGCACAGTCTTTGGATCAGACATACTGGACTGTTACACATTTCTTTCTCTGAACAACCATGCTGATTGTTTTCAACCACTGCAGGAGACCTGTCTGACTTTTAATTGCTTCTTTTTTCTCTCTGTAAATTCTTGACATTCTCTTGCTGAATGAGGTTCATGATTACATGGCAAATGTGGTTCTACATTTTGTTCTTCTGTTAATGCAGAGTATCTTCAGAACAATTGGGATTTATGACATTACTGTGATATTTGCATCACTGTAGCAAAGCAAAACCAAGTCTACAGTAAGCCCCATGGCAATATGCTGGTAAGATCAGCAGTCCCTTTGCTCCTTGCAATACAGTCAAACACTTAATAAATCAGTGATAGTTTGTCTTCAGACAGAATTGCATTGGGCAGCATCATCATATGCATTGATAATTTAAGTACCTATGTGTAAACCTTAACATCTGATTATGATTCGTTTTGATGGTAAAAGCAAGTAAAACCCCTTGAGGCAGAAAATCAAGGTGCTAGGAGTTTATTGAATGATGCTGGAGTACTCACAGGGGACCCCTCCATATGTGATTCAGAGATCTACAGGTAGCACTTGAAAACAGAGCTCCAGCTAATCCACCTTTGGATGCAAATTAGGACTAAATGTCTCCAATAGTATTGTTTTTCCATAGGAATTTACACAGCAAAAGATAATAAGTGAGACACGATGCAAAGACTAATTATGAAGTAGGAGTATTTGAGAAAGAAAACGCAATGTCAACTCTTTTTTAGAGGAATGGTTTCAGTACTGAAAATGCTCTCAATTTTATTGCAAATACAACTATATTTGGGCTTCTTCAGGTTGTCATGTAATTAGACAGAGATCTCACCCTTTGTTTAAAAAGGAAAATCTCATCAGGTTTTATAGTCACAAAGAACTAGCTTGAAAACATGTCCTAATCCCAGAACAAATTGATAAAATATCTAGGGGAGATATTTTTTTTTCCATTTTAATAGAACTGTTCATGATACATGGACCTAGGAAGACAGTGTTGTGTAGTTAAGCAGGGATTTGTTTGCATGATAAGCGTGATTATGAAATGTCAACCCTATGGCATGGCAACAAGTGGTGTCTTTGGTTCCACTTTATGTTTTCTCCTCTCTGTCTTCTTAGTTCTCCTGTCCATTTGGCTGAGGAGAAAGCTACAGGAGGTCTTTCTTAATGGATGACAATGAAGAAGTATTGCCTGTTGGATTTCTAACTGGTCTGACAGCCTGGCATCTTTGCTGGCTATTTACAAGTTACTTCCTTCTATCTGATTCAGTTTCTTCATCTGTTAAAGGGCTTCCTTTCTAAAACACTTTTGAGTTTTACTGATTGCTGAAAAAGCTGAATATGAAGAGTGGAATTGACATGTTAGAGAAGGAGGGCAGCCACTTTGACAAAAAAAAAAAAAAAAAAAAAAAAAAAAAAAAGAGAGAGAGAAGAGAAAGAAAGAGTAGAAGGTTTTAAATGCAGCATTAGAAAAATTGGTTGAGTGATAAGCTACAGAAGAAGGGAAGTTGAAAGCAAAGAAAATAAATGAATGTGAGAGATCAGTTTAATTCTGGGACATCAGGAGGGTGGTAGCTAAGTAACAGAGGAATCCATATTGATCATCTCCGAGGCTACAGAGGGTACATCCACACTGGCAGTTAGTAATATAAGAATCATAGGATCATAAGTCTGGAAGAGATTCAGAAGACCCCAAGGCAGGATCAGCTGTATCTCTGTCATTTCTGGCTCATGTTTTGACAATTTGTTCTGAATACTTTCTTTGATAGAGACTACACAGCCTCCCTATACTATCTGTCTCACTATTTTCCTCACCCTTAGAAAGTTCTTCTTAATGTCACATCTGAATCTTCCTTGCTTTATTTTAAGCTAGTTACTTTTTCTCCTGGTGTCAGTGGATGAAGGGGAAATTATTCTCTTCCTCTTTGTGGCAGCCTTGTATGTATCTATCCACTGTTACAATAAATCCATTTCTGTCAATTTTTAGTCTTTCCTCAAAATGATGTTGCTGTCATCTTATGGAATCTTTCCAGGTGATCCACATCTTCTTTTAAGCAGAGGACTCAAAACTAAGTAGAGGACTCAAAACTGGGCAGGGGTTTTTGCATGCCCATTCCCAAACTGAGAATTCCCCAAGTTGAGATTGTCTACCATTCAGTTTACTTACACACAAGATGCTCAAATCCTATTTTGGGTCAGCTCTTCAGGAGGATATCTTAAGTGTATCAATGCTGTCCTTAGCTGGGCCCAAATTCTCAAACCCATTGTCAATTAAATTGAGCCATGTACCACACAGCTCTATCCACATGTTACTTACAATATACTGTTTATCTAGGCTACCGGAACTAGCCAAGTAGGAAGAGAATGAATATTACTTAGGACTGAAAGAATTAAAATGTCATGGTGCCCTGCATATTAAGCTTATTGATATATGCTAGGTCAGGGAGCAAAGTCAGCACATATCAGCTTTAAAGGTGATCTTTCTTTAAAAAAAAAAAAAAAAAAAAAAAAAAAAAAAGTCTACTTTTTTCCTTTCCTTTCCTTTCCTTTCCTTTCCTTTCCTTTCCTTTCCTTTCCTTTCCTTTCCTTTCCTTTCCTTTCCTTTCCTTTCCTTTCCTCTTTTCTTTTCTTTTCTTTTCTTTTTTCTTTTCTTTTCTTTTCTTTTCTTTTCTTTTCTTTTCTTTTTTCTTTTCTTTTCTTTTCTTTTCTTTTCTTTTCTTTTCTTTTCTTTTTTCTTTCCTTTCCTTTCCTTTCCTTTCCTTTCCTTTCCTTTCCTTTCCTTTCCTTTCCTTTCCTTTCCTTTCCTTTCCTTTCCTTTCCTTTCCTTTCCTTTCCTTTCCTTTCCTTTCCTTTCCTTTCCTTTCCTTTCCTTCTCTTTTCTTCTCTTTTCTCTTTTCTTTTCTTTTCTTTTCTTTTCTTTTCTTTTCTTTTCTTTTCTTTTCTTTTCTTTTCTTTTCTTTTCTTTTCTTTTCTTTTCTTTTCTTTTCTTTTCTTTTCTTTTCTTTTCTTTTCTTTTCTTTTCTCCTTTCCTCCCTTCCTCCTTGCCTTCTTTCCTTCTTCACTTTGTGAGCTTTTTACAAGAAAAAAAAAAAACAGACAAAGCTGTCATAGTACTCTACATTTTTTAAAGATACTTATGCAGTGCTGCACAAAACTCCCCAAGAAGAGGTAAATCCAGAGGAAAATGATTCATCCATCCTGCTCATGAATCCCATCCGTTTTTCCAGCCACTGAATTGTGTTTAAATTCATCAATGCAAACCAAGTGCCATGCAGACCAGCATCTACTGCAGAGCAATCTCACCTGCACTAACTGCAGCTTTAAAGTACTGCATGTTTCATGCTAGCAGGCTCTAACCACAAAGGACCAGTAAAAAAGCTCTTTCTGTCCGACATGAATTAGGACACTCAGTTAAAAATTCATAGGAAGATTACATAAAACCATATGCTGCTTTTATTTTTCCCCTTTTGCATTAAAAATGTACAGCTGCTCTGCATTAGACATTCCATTAGCCTGCAAGTCTCACAATCTGGACTTTGTAGTTAACGATGGGGGAAGGAATAACAGAGAGGGGAGAAGGGGGAGAATGCAAGTGTTTTAGGTACAATGTTCAAGGCTTCCTTAAAAAGACAGTATATAAGGTGGACGAAGAGTTTAAGTGTAGGAGTAGAAGGTCTGACAAAGAGGAACTGCATATTAGAAAAGACCTGTTTTCGGAATTATTGGCTTGCCCTCAGAACCTCTGAGCAGCATCAGCAATAATTAAAATGATATAACCTGTTTCCTGTGGTCATTTGGGAAGAAAATAAAAAATCTATATTCCAAATGGACTCAGGAAATGTTTAGACTCCTCTAACAGTGTTAAGTCACAGAGAGTTTTATGGCCACTCCGTTTCTTCTGCAGGAGACCCTTTAATTTAGTTGGAAGACTTGAAAGGACTAGCTTTATTATTAGATAATTGACTGTGTTGGGCAGTTAATTGCCTGGGATTGAATATGTGGTCACTTAATGTACTGCCAAAATGAATCATTTCACAATAATCTTCCTATACATTATAATGAGATGCATTCCAAAGAGTCTTTTTGACGATAGTGTGTCAATAAATGTCCTAGAGAGTTTTGTTCAAAAGTATGCGAAGAAGCTTCTAGGTATAGGTGTGCAGTACGTGACATCAAGTTCAACATTGGAGTAAGCAAACTGCATAATATTTAAAGTAGACCTATTTACACACAGAGGAACTGAATCTGGATTTTACAGTGGGGCAGAAGCAAAGAGGAAAAAAGGGAGCTTCTAGATGAACCAGAAATATCTTCTTTATCCTCTGAACTTATCCACATGTATTTCATCATTGTAGGTGGTATGTTCAATTCCCATATAAAAAACAAACAAGCAAATTAACAAACAAATAAATAAAAACAAACAACAGAAACAACCACCACCACAAAAAAAAAAAAAAAAAAAGAAGATAATCCAAACAATATTTAAAATATCTTACAATATTTAAAATATCTTCAGCAGACAATCTGTGAATTAGGAAGGGGATGGTTCACTTCTAATCTAGGCATATTCAACAGTTGTTTTTGTTTTTATCTTAGCTTAAATACAAAAATGAGGTATAGCACTAGAGTCTATTCTCTCCATATATGATTGCTCCCAAATGAGCTAGCTCGTATTTTCTTTATATTATTATATATTAAACATATTATTTCTTCTTGTTCTGATCCAGTATTAAAAGTCATAAATATTGCACCTTCAGAGATTGATTATAGTTCTTCACAGTTACACAAAATGAGAAATATGAACAAATTTTTGTTCAGTCTCAAATAAAATTTTAATGCAAGGCATTGTGAAATGTGTGATGCAGTCACCATTGCTAAGCTGCATGTTTAATTAACCACCGCCTGAGTGCAGGTACTAGGCAACAAGAACACAGGAGCACATTAAAGTGTCTTAATTAAATTATATGCAGTATTGTCATATTTAATTGTACATAGGACATGTTTTCTCCTTGTTTTTATTTCTACATACTTTTTTTGTTCTACCTCATCACAGTACTCCATTGATGGAGTACTTCTGAGGTACACTTCATTCACAAAATACTTTTTTTTTTTCCCAAATGTATGGGGTCTGGAAGAAATTCAACACAGTCATTTGTTTTCTTAAGCATGCTACAAAATGAATATGCTGATATAAGGAGAATCACAATGAGTAGCATCAGTGAATCTTCAATTTAGCTCATTCTCTCTCAAAACTGATGTTGCATAGGGTGTACCAAATACAGCTCTCTGCATTGTGGTCTTGGTCCAGGAAAAGATGCTATACATGGATATATGTAATGTCTATGAACTTGTGGCTGATGACCAGATCTTTTGTAGCTTTATGGAGTTTGATAGGGCATTAGTTGTTTAAGCAAGTATTTTCTGAATTAGTAGTGCTGTAATCAACAACTGAAATAAACACTGTAGATAAAACAGATATCAACAAAGCAAATATGTCAACAATTTCTTTAATAATAGAGCAGAATAGAAAGAACTGATCTGGAAGTTTAAGACCTTGATTATAGCCCAGAGCAGATGTCATGGCCAGACACAATTTCTGATCTCCTGGGAAACACAGCTGAAGTGCTGCAAAACTGCCAGCTATAAGAGCTGTGACAAAGGACCTGTTTCTGCAGGATTAAGGAACTATCTTGACCTTCGAGTCTCAGGAATTCAGATCACTGTGACTGTGATTCACTCTCAGCGAGATGCTGTCTGTCGGAGAGACACAACGCAGCCGTGTTCCTTTGGGTCTGTGCATTGAATGGGAGAAACACTGATGAGAATTTTGGCTAAAATGAGGTGTTGCAGAAGTGCTTGTTTCTATCAAGCTTGAACTTGGCCACAGTCTTAAAACTGAGCCTGATACAGCTGTATTTCGTAACACTGTTTTATTTGGCCAGATTTTCTCCTCATGCTCATACAAGGTAACCTTCCTTTACTCACAGGTCTGGTTCATCCCAGCAGGTTATAGTCATCTGCATCACAGCCTTGTGTTTGCAGCAGTACCTTAGTCCTTTGGGAGGGATGCAAAAGATAAACCAAAAAATCTTAGTTTGCCATTGCAAAAACAATTTTGAGCAATGCTCAGCTTTTTAGGAGCCTTTCCAGCACAGTTGTCTGGGAACTATGCTGTGTTAGGCCTTCTCTGTGCTATCTCACTCCTGGTTTTTCTCCAGCTAACCTCTCCCATTCTGGAGCTTGACTTGACAAGTTGTGGCTTGACTGGCCCTCTTCAGAGTCAAGACATCCCCAGCAGTGTGGATCTGGTGGTCTCTTTCTCTTCCCTGGTGGCTTCATGCACAACTAGTTTGTGGCTCATAGCCCAGAGAAGAACATGTGAAGCCAGGGAGTTGGAAAGAGGACCACACAAAGAGTTTCAGAGACGTGCAGTGAGTGTGATGAGGCAGTGATGGGAGTATGTGAGGCAATATCAGACCAATATCATCCTCAGGGCATGAGATTACACATGTTCCTGAGCTTCTCCTCAAATAGCCTTTCTTAGTCTGGGATTCTTGACAGTAATTCTGACCTTTTAATCTTTGCAAGTATGGAAGATCTAAAGTAATAATTATTGTAATGAGAACTTCACCCATGGAGTCATCAGTCTCTGTCATGGCCTCCAGATGTCAAAATTGGGAAGGAATGATGTGAAAACACACTTGAAACTCTCCATTCTTAACAAAGCTTAGAGAAACCTAACATTGTACCAATGTTTTAAAAGGGTAAATGGAACAACCCAGGTAATTACAGTCTTGTCAGATTGACATTGATCCTAGGGAAAATAATGGAATTGCTGATGCAGGGCTCAAATAGTAAAGGCATACAGGAGGGTAATGTAATTAATGCCAATCAATGTAGTTTTCTGGAAAAAAAAAACACCACCACACCTATATATCTTGTCAAATCATCCTGATGTCTTTTTTATGAGATTACAAGTTTAGTAGAGAAACGTAATAGTTTTGATGTAATAGACTGCGACTTCTATAAGGATCAGCTCTGTGCTGCGTGACATGTTGATTAAGAAACCAGAATAATACAAGCTCAAACCAGAAGTTATTAAAAATGATAAAACCTGGCTGAAAATTAAGAATCTGATAGTTTTTGTGAATGGGAACATTAAACAGTGTTGTGTCTAGCAGAGCAATTATTTACTGAGTCTCTGATATTTCCAACAACATGGAAGAAGATGTACTCAGTACTGGTAGTTATAAGATTTTACAATTACTAGTGGAATGATAAATCATGAATATGACTGATCATTGATACAGAACAATCTGGACTGTTTTATACTGAAGTGTGAGACAAAAGTAAAGTCTTTTTAAGAACATATATATATAGGAACATATATATATAGGAACAAAGGGTACAGGTTGGTTCTATTTTCAGAAGCAGCAATTCACTGATATGACTGAAGGATCCTGGTCTATCACTCACTGAGCATGAATGCCAAAAATGAGTAATGTATTTGAGAGGGGGATCTTGACTAAAGCTAAGTTTGGGGGCAACGTGTGAATTGATACCATAAGAAAATAAGGATCATAACACTAAATAAGCTAGGAAACAACAGATTATCCTAGATGGGTGATATAAGAAAAGGTGGGTTGTTTTTTTTTTTCCTCTCTCAGCTTGCCCCTGCTATGACTTTGAGGATGGATAGCAGCAGCGTGCATAATAGTATGAAAACCTAGGGACAGGTTTAATAATGTGAGCCCCATTTTCCTTCATCTGTGAACAGGCACAGGCTACTATCACCTTGATACAGGGTTCTCTATGTGCACCGTGCTGGCCATCTGTGGCAGGAGGGGATTTCATGTTGATATTTCTCTTCATTTCTGGTTTGACTGTCACATGCACTCATTTGGGTGCTTGTCACCCTTGAAAAGAGCAGATCTGTCTCTATCAGAAAGGTACTCAGCTGATCCCAGGAGTCTTCCACTAAGCAAGAAGGTCACGACTCAAATTTCCTCTTAGAGTATCTCTCTGTAGATGGGGAAGTTTGGAAAAGGGAGAGAAACATTTCTAATCCTAGGCCTGGTGTCTCTTTCCTGATGATAGAGGTGATATAGCAGAATCAATGTCTTTTTTTTCATGTAAGAGAAACCAAGGTTGATAACAAGTGATGTGGGCAGATAGAGCCTGCCTACTCGTTTTCTGCAATGGTGGATGAGCTGCTCCACTGCCTCTGTCATGTCTCTTTATTGTTCCCAACACTGTATGAAATGCTACAGCTCAATACCTTAGGCTCCTGCTTCCATCCTCATCACTTTTATCCCCAGGGTTCAAGCTCCCCTTCCTCCAACATCGCTGTTAAAATTTTCTCAAAAACAGAGCGTGGTGTGGAGGGACAAGGAAAAAGGGACAACA